>NW_021167434.1:0-35530 GCF_003724135.2 Verticillium nonalfalfae | reverse complement strand
CTCGACGCTGGGTTGGGGGATTGTCCGACCCAAGTAGTTTACTCGTAATGAAAGGGATGGAGAGGTAGTTTGTAATGAAAGGTATTGAGAGCTCGTTCACGACGACTACAAGACGTACGAGGCAATTCACGAGGGTGAACATGCATTCGCCGACGCAGACACGAGTTTGGAAGAGGATAAACAAATTTCAACATTCCCAGAAACGCCATACCGGCCAGTATTTGTGTAGACCACTGGCGCCTGTCAGACCCCGACCCCCCATCCAGCCTTGTCCAGAGAACCCAGCCCGGCCCGTGTCATAATGGTACAAAAATGTCATAAAGGTAACCAGGAGTCCTCATGGGTCTACTCCTCTTTCGCGGTGCCGCGAATGACGCCGATGCCGACGCCGACGCCGAGAGTCACAAGCAGGACCAGCACGACGCCAAGGGCGCACGCCCATGCCCCAAGCTTCATCTTCTGTCCCCTCCACCGCCTTGCTGCCAGGTCCTCCGATGCAACGACGGCCTTGCCCTCGTGCAGGGACCCGGTCTCGAGCGAGCCGCGGTAGTGCTCTCCCCTCGCCGACGCACCGGCTCCAGAGCCCGGTCCGAGGACCAGAGCGAGACGCGACCGGCTGGCCTCCTGCTGCTTTCGGGGCGGCGAGTACCCGCCGTCGGAGGAGTAGAGGGAGTTGGTATCGGCAAAGGGCGACGCTGAGTAGACGGAGCCCGCGTCCTCATTACTGCGTGTACGAGCGCGAGTAAGAGGTGGATCATAGGCCAGAGCCGGAGGCGGAGGCAGGCCTGGGTGGGCGGCGGAGGGGCTGTCCGGGGTCCAGAGCTCGACAAAGGGCTTTGGAGGCGTCGAGGGGCGGTCTGATGCGGGCGGCGTGCGGGGGGATGGTGGCTGTAGAGCGAGGAGCGGGGCTGTCCCATTCGTGCTCGCTGGTGCTGTGTGGACGGCGAGGCGAGGCGGCGGTGACGTCTCAGGGGAGGATGGAGAGCCATGGGCGTAGGGCGTGGATGAGGCCTTGTTTACGTAGGCCATCTTTAAGGGTGCTGGAACGGCGGACTGGCGGGTTGGCGAGGGCATGGCCGGCATGTCGACAAACGGATCGTCGTTTTGGCGTGTATAGTCCATACTGAGCGTGATGTGTTGGTATTTGGCCTGTGTAGTCGGCTCTTGGGTCGTGGCGAGTTGTAATGGCTCGTCTTCAGTGTTGTTCTCGAATGTCTTTGCGAGAGTGTAGCTAATGAAAGTACAGAGATCGTCTCCGTCAAAATGTGGTATCTCAAGCCGGAACACGGGGTGTCCAGTCGCGTCGTTGGCGTGGTAGTGTTCGCGTTGAACCGTAAAGCACTTGTATTGGTGTGAAATCAAACGAGCTCGTCAAGAGCAGGGAATGGACGGCAGGGGCCAACAGATGGATAGATGCAAACGACGAGGAAGAAGAAGCAGAACAAGATAAAGCGAGCGAACGGCGGTTGGGCCAAAGAAGAACAGCGACCGCGGCGGCGAACAGAAGAAACGAAAGTGATGGCTCCAGGCGCGTCGTGGTTTGGTGAAGTGATGTAAGAATAGGAATAGGACTGGAATGTGGATGAAGAAAGGGAAGGGGAATCAAGAGGGGCAGCGTCGATTGAATGGAGAGGGAGACAAGAAGCAGGTCGGTCGTCCGATGGCGGGTGGGGATATCGATCGCCAGGAGGCCCCGTCCCAGTTCCAGTCCCAGTCCCAGCCAAACCAGTGGTACGCTGAGCCTCCTCATGCTTCCTCCCCCGAAAAGACGTGCGAGAACGCAAAACAGCCTTTTCCCGCATTCGTCTCTCCTCCAAGTTAGAAGACAAAGACCCCACATGATCGACGTCGCGAGCCTCCGCTTGCGCAGGTCCGACATGGTGCCTCCCCTGTCTCAAACAAAGCCTCTTCTCTGCCTGAACAGCCCCCCCCCCCCCCCCCCAATATCGACACCACTGCTCGCACAGCCTCGCCGCTTGGCTGCTCTGTCGCAAGTAGTGTGCGAGTAGTGTGTGCTCGCCCATGGCTGACTATTTCCCTCACTAGTAGTGTACGTGAGGAGGTGCTAGGAAGAGGCATGGCGACTTTCAGGTCGAGCGAGTAGCGGCCACTTTCCACTCGACCATCTCATCCCTGCCTCCACGTCCGCCGTCGACTTGGCTGTGTTTGCTAACCCCTTCCCTTGCTTGTGGGCGCGCTCACTTCTATCGACGTGGCAGTGTTCCCAGATGCAGGAGGTAAGCTTCGAGGAGGCAGTGTTGGCGGCAGGTAGCATGCTCACGTCCAACCCTCACACTCGGGGGAGGCTCGTGTTTCGAACATGGCTGAAAATGCGATGGCAGCCAGGGATGAGACTCCCAATGGATGGATCGTTGAGAGACGTGCTTGACCGTGAGACCGAATCAGAGGCGAGCTGAACCTGAAGGATAGCTAGAAGATCAAAGAGGGGGGGGGGGCGAAGAGGGAAAGGGGTCCGAAGGGGTCCAGGGGCGGGGGATCCCAACTTCAGACGCGCTAATGCACTAGCTTAACCTGATAAGATAAACCACCCCTGACCTCCCTACCTTGCCAGGCACCTACCAAGGGACAGGTATCTATCTACCTGGTCTGCCTACCTGTGGCCAGCTTCTTGCTACAGCAGTGAGTATGCAAGTGCACTGCAGTTGGTTCGCTGCCGCACCCTACCTTGGCTGGCCTCATCCTCGTGCACTGCATCCCAGATCCCAGCCCACCTGATGCGCACTTCGCTCTCATGGCCACTCTCAACAAGACCCCGAGAAAAGAACGCAGTTCTACGTCACAGTTCCTCACTGGTCCACAGCATGCTCGTGCATGACCTTTTTTTTCTTGGCCCTTCAGTGAGGCTGTTGGTCCGGTCCCATTCTACTCGTATAAACCCTACATACAACATGGCTGCAGCCCCCGTAGAGGCGCCCTTTCACTCTCGCCCCCTCTCGCGGAACAATAAACCCTCCACTCGCTCACGAGCTAATTCTCCCCCGCAGCTAACCCTCCTCTGGTCCTCCTCTCCTTCTAGCGTGCAATAGACAAGACTGCTAAGGAAGAAACGGCGCAACTTTTATACAACATGACTGAGTAGCCATCGCAGAGTCTTGCACATGTGCCCCCTCCATCCCTTGCGTTCCTCCGCTTGTGTCCTATCCGCGCCGCGGGACAAGGACAGCACCTGCTCGTGACCTCATTAGGTGGTTCCGTCTCGTAGTTATATACAGTGCCACCCGTCGTTGGATAGCCTACAGAGTCCGGATTCTGACTTCGGTGCAACCTCGCACATCTCATCCGCGACTCGCCGTGGTCGTCGGTATATGCGCCAGACCAAGCTGGCCAATGGCCTCCTCTGCCACCCATCGCCTTTTCGAACCTCCCGAGGTTCCGCTCGACGAAATGTCCACGAGGAAGTGGACGAGATCAACCGTGATTCCGTCCGCGAGGCTCAAGCTCGCCGCCATTTGCTGTGTCACGCCGTCCCTGGTGTTTTGGCTGCCGCTGCTTGCCTGCGCAAAGAACCGTTGCAGCGATGTCTGCGAAGCTGTTGCCACCTGGAGGTCTCTCTCCTGAAGGACAAAGAGGACCACGGCTCGGGCGAAATCGAGCACTTCCTCCGTCACCATGAATGTGGCCGTCGGCGAGGGAATGCTTGATGTTGTCGTGGGCGCCGTCGGCGTCACCGGCGCCGGCGTGATCGTCGACGGCGGATTCTGTGGGAACGCCGTGATCGTTGTCGTCACTGTTACTGTACCTGTCACCACAGTCGTGACACGGTACGGAGGGGCGATGGTCAGGAAGGGAATCTGCTCGAATGCGGCTGGCTGGTCTGTACCGCCACTGTTATCGATGCCGTTGTCGTTATCAATGACGACTTCCGAGTTGGCGCCGCCCGTACGGGTTGAGCGTCCATCAAAGGTAACGAGCGAGTTCTGCGCGATGCAGGAGAGACTCTCTTGGTTGAATTTGGCAAGAATAGTTGTGCCCATCAACGGGATCGTAAAGTTGTTCTGCGCCTGCTGGATCAGTCGTGGGATGGCCTGGCCCAGCGTCACGTTGCCGATGTTGCCCTCAGCCGCCATGAGCACGAGGTTCGTCGTCGTGCATCCTGTTGCACCAGCCACAGCACAAGTCGAGCCCGTAAAGCCGTTGGTACATATGCACGAGCACACGTCTCGCGCGACGACATTGGTGCCTCCGTTTTCGCAGGTAAGCTGGGCTTCGCAGCTCGTCAGCGCCGGCTCCGGCGCAGCATTGTTTCCACCCTTGTTGTTGAAGACGAAGAAGTGCAGTGGCACAACGATGGCCGCCGCTACAATGCCGAGGAGTAGTACCAAAAGAAGGATGAAGGCCCACAGGGGAAGACCACAGCAACGCCTGCGCTTCTTCTTGTCCTCTGAGCTATCGCCGTCCGCATACATGATCTCCGTCATACCGCGAGGTTGCGCCTGAGGCGGCGTCTGGATCCGATCAGGGGCCAGCGGCCAAGAGGAAGTTGATCTCCTGAACCAGCTACCGCGACTCTGACGAGTAGGGGCTGGCGTCGCTGCAGGCGGAGGGAATGCCGCCAGCATATCTGAGAAACCGGATCGGTGTTGGTCATCTAATCATTCATTCGGCAATCAGCCAAGGGCTGAGGGTGGAGATCGGGTCGACTTACCAGACATCTCCTTCTCCATACTCTTCTCGTCAGGCCAACTGCCATGATCGTCGAATCGGCTCGCGGGTCGATTCCCTCGGTCCATCATCGCAGCGAGTCGTGTTGCACGCTTGATGAGGTCAGGTAGACTAGTCATGCTGCCTCGCGCCTCCATTTCCCGGACCGAATCGATATCAAGGCCGAGCTTGGGCGGCCGTCTAATGGCGGACAGGCGACTGAAGGGTCGCGGCGACGGCGTGGCTCTTCTGATGTCTGCGGGATCCGCTGCACTGGCGGCGGCGAAGGCACCCAGCATTGCATCTGCCGTCAGTGGAGGAGGGCTGGCCGTCGCCTTGACAGTTGGCAGAGCACCCGAAGAACTCGATGAGACGTCGAGGAAACCGGTGCCCGTCTGGAACGGGTATCCGGGCCCCTGCACAGGAGTTGGCGCAGGTCGCAACGCAGCCGGCGACGGCTCTGCGGGCATGAATGACTCTCCGCCGACGCCGCGGTTCATGACAATGGCAGGCTTGCCTCGTTTGCCGATGCTGGCGCTCCTCACAAGTTTGCTTTCATCACCATCGTCATCCTGTGATCTGAAGCTCTCCTCTTCCGTGATTGGATCTTCGAAGAATCTGTCTTGATAGGCCGGGCTGGGTTCTGGCGATTCTGTGCCCCAGCTTTCGGGGATTGCAGCACTTGAAGCATAGGACCCATGGGACCGTGAGCGAGGGCTTTCTTCGGGGATCGGCGAGACGAATGAGGCGTTCGAATAGAACGATGAATCTCCTCTCCTTGACGACGGTGGTGGGCCAAGCCCGACACTTCTCCTCGGCGGCGCGAGTCCAGGGGTTTGACTTGTAGAATCGGGCATGGGAAAGTCAGGGATGGAACCAACAGACGAGATCGTCGATTGCGTCTGCCTTGATGATGGCGTGGGAGGTACGGAGCCCGACAGGTCCTGGCTTTGGGTCGAATCCCTTGCATTGTACTGGAAGACGGGTGTATGATCCTGCACACGGGAACTGTCGAGAATAGAGGGCACTTGGCTTGGGCGTGGAGGGCGCTGCGGAGGCTGCGATCGACCCGGAGGAGGCTTGTATGGCGCAGAACCGGACGAGGTGACCGGGGATGGTATGGGACCCGGCAAGGGCCATTGAGGGATCGGAGTAGGTCGTGATATAAGCCCGGCAGCGCCGGCATCTCTGCCTTGCGAGGCTTGTCCCTGAAGCCGTGGAATCCGCGATTGACTGGGGCTGGATGCGCCGGCCTGGCGTCGTGGCGATGTGTTCGGTGACATGTTTGGTCCTTGGTCTCTTGTGCCTTGTGGCTGGATGGGCGATGCGTAGTTGTTGTTTCTGGATGCGCCAGCCTGTACACCATCTCCGGCCCTCCGTGCTGACCCTCCTACTGCCGGCCCATCCATATCTCTTCCATAGCGCGGTTGACTCATTTAAGACTCCCCAGCACTGCGATTGGCTTTCCGAACGCGGAGCTGTCTACTTCGTTTTGCCTGGAACATGCGGTATTGTATTCTGCGGTTGCATATGTCGTGACCCGTACTGTCGCCGAGGGCTGAAAGTTGCAGAATGGTGTAAATTTGGTCGTGCGCGCTGGGCGCTGACGAGGATGCTGTGATCGCTACTTCGATGCAGCGGACCTGCAGCCGGCAGCAAACTCTACACTGGTCGGCGGACGGATTCTGAGTGGCCAAAGGTTCTCAAACGAGTGGTTGTGCGACGTGAACGCGACTTGGTATGACGGTCAGGTTGCCGAGCCGTTGATGACAGGTCAATGAACGAACGAAAAGGTCGGGGTGCTGACGTCGGGCAACTAGGTAGAATTGAACAAAAAAAAGAAAGGGCAAGTCGCGAGAGACTAGTGTGAACAGCAGAGCTGCAAGGGATTCTAAAGTGACGAATTAGTATATCGATTGGAAGAGGAAGCTGTCCACACCCGTGTATGCGCATGGGCTGATCAACTAGGTGCGACAGCAACGGGCTTGAAGCAAAGGGTGCGGAATGGAGGTGCTGGTCGTGGGGAGTGGCCAGCCAGTTTGCTGGGACGGGGAGATGGCGAGCCGGGGAGAGTTCGTGCGGGCGTGAACAGGACACAAGCAGACTGGGGGCACCACAAGGGTCGGGGTCACGGAGAGGAACGGGGGAAGAATCACGTACATTCGGCGTTTCGAGACTTGAATCCTCTCTAGGTTATCATTCGTTGGGCCACAGGATGAGAGTTGTGGGCTGGAGAGACAGATCACAGCTGTCTCTTCCCCAGATACGTTGGAGGCAGTGAGAGTAATCACTTCACAACACTTGGTTCGACAAGACAAATGGTGACGGCCAGGGGGATCTGGATGATGCCAGGGCGGCCAATGCCGTGGTCTTGGAGGGGGTCGGATGGTGGTGATGGTTCAAGGTGAGACAGACCAGCGCCGTCGCACAGGGCACAGTAGCGTGGTGGTGAGAGCAAAGGCCGGAGGGTGTTTCAGACGTGCGGGACGACCAAGTCGAGGATGAGAGTGTCGTCGAGTGCCCTGGTGTTTGATGTGTGAGGTGAGGCAGATCAAGAGACAATCAAGCAGAGTGGATGGGTTGATGACTCGGGGCGACGTAGTTGCGTGAATGTGAGTGAGTAAGCGGTTGTCGCGTGCCGTTTGTTTCTGGCGAGGGCTCGTTGCAGACGGCGTGCTGTGATGGTTGTGGGAGGGAAACGAATGGAGTGCAGCGCACGCGTGCCTTCAAGACAGGAACCTGCGTTGCAGGAACGAGAGAATAAGAAGAGAAAAAGGAATAATCAGCAAGAATAGAAAATCAACGTCCGGGTTGCGTGAGTCGTAAAGAGGCGACGAAGCGCAGATGCTGCGCCAGCCGACGATGTCGTTGCAGAACCAAGTCGTGTGGAAGAGGGATCTGGAGTGCGAAAAGAGGAGGGCGGCACCATGATAGGGAAACGGGGCCCAGTATCAAAGAGGCCAAAGGCCTACGCGAGCCCGGCCAACAGCACAATGGGACAGAGGCCAGACGGGAAGTGACGAGAGGACAGACGAGGGCATGGAGTGAAGGAGGTGGGGGTTAGCAGGGGTGGAAGGAGCGCAAGAACAGGGGCAAGGGCAATGGCAGTGGCAGTGGCAGTGACTGCAGTTCAGGGCAGGTGCAAGTCGCCCTGGATCTGGACCTTGACCTCCTTGCGGACCTGGACCCGACATGCTGGGGAAGGAGCCACCTGGAAGCCAAGAAGAAATGAGGTCCGAGAGGAGGGTCCACGGGGGGTGCGCCTCCCAGCTCAATCGATAGTGCTGCGCTCAGAAGCCACGTCGTTGCACTATTGCGACTATGGTGCTCCAAGATACCTTCCAACTACTCATGAAAAAGACAGATCGAGTGAGACCCTGCGTTCGCCCGTCAGCGCACCGGACTGGCTCGAATTCACGTTGCATTGCCTCGTGTGGACTTGGGGCGATGACTGGCAGAAAGACGACGCATCGTCAAAGAAAGGCAGGTGAAGTCAGGTTCGCAGCGACCCATCTGCTACTGAGCCTTTTCCCCCTGAAAAGAGGGTCCTGAAGTCGGTTTAACGGAGAATGAGCGAATCCGAGCGGGACCTCGCTCAAGCCCAAACACTAGCGCTAGCACCTGCAGCCGGGACCCATGCTCGTCATTCTCATTCTTGTCTTCCAGGGCCAACGGTCGTGCGAGACTTGGCCGAAATGTTCCTGTCGATCTTTGCCATCCACATGCAGGCCAAGGCGCCACTCATCCTTACCACCTGCTCAGCATTCGAGGAGAATGGACCGCTGAAGGTCTGTCCGTCTGCCATCTGTATCACATACTGAAGCAACCATCCAATGCCTCTGCGTACGCCGCGTCCGTTTCTTCTCGCATGCCTGTCTGTCACTCTACCTTATTTAGAGGGCCGAGCTGTCATAGTGTACATCTTAAGGCGTGAGAACACCAGACTTCATGGCAACCCACATGACGATTGGTACGCACACCCACGTGTCGTCTTTCTTAAGGTTTTCTTTTTTTTCCTGCTTCCGGCTTCCACCTATTATTCCGCCTGTATCATCTATCAGGAAGTTGGACGGTTCATTCGCAATCACTCATCATTCGCAATAACTCATCACCTCATGTTGATTGATCCCTATATGATTTAAAATGACGAGCCGAGACCGATATGCGCGCATTGCACAATATGGTCAGGGAATGAAGCGGACCCATGATGAGATTTTCCACTGCTTCCGCGCAGAACCGAACCGACCGCCGAAAGACTCCCCCTCATGTCTATACGAAGGCGCCAGAGCAGACCGCGACGGTCAGGCTTGGCAGGCGGCCGGGCGACGTGGGCACCTTGTTCCCGTCATCTTCGGTTGTTTATTTTCGGGCTAGACTGTTTCATTGGCGCAGGTTCCAGGAACCATCCCATCACCATTCTTCCGGGGGTCCTTGCTTGAGGCAGGACGGTCAAGTCTTCAGCGACCGCCTCTACAGCTGACGCCAGACACGTGCACGCTCTCAAATTCCGTGCCTTTCTGACGCGATCCGTAGCGCGTCAATCGTCGCTAGTCGGGACGAGGCTAGCAGGAGAACGATTTAGCTTGCAAGACACCCAGTTCTCATTTCATCTCGCGTTCGGACGCTCCGACACCGTCTATGTGGCTGAGGGACCAGGCCGGTGGGTGATGACTGGGTCTCCACAACCAAAGTTGAAGGTCAGAGGTCAGAGGTCAGAGGTCACAAATATGGCAAATGTCGGGCTTATTAAGACTGGAGCGCAGGGCGGGATGTCAATTTATCTCAAACACAGGGAGATTCTGCTGATTTGAGTGAGCCACAAATGCGTAGTTCGCCCCTGTACCTGTTTACTCAACCTTGCGACGACATGGCGCAGGTGGCCTGACTGTGGCTGTGCCCACCTGAAGAATTACCTGAGGACGCCGTTGATGAGCCACGCTGATGTCCATTGACGAAGTTCATCTCCACCCGGCTAGAATGATAGCGTCAATCCAGCTGTTGGAGCATATGCATCTAGATGGCATTGAGAGGGTTGAGTCCTTAGTGACTACACCGAGCAGCATGGCCAATATCGCACAGTCGTCATGTATGTCGTCTCTGCCTAGTGTATTTTTCGTAAGACAAGCGCCAAGTAAAACTCGGGAACTCGTGGCCATCTTTGAGACAACTGGCTACGTCTCTTCTGAGCATTACGACAATTACCTGTTCTCTGCCCATACATCAGGCGCCAAACGAGACGATACTGTGTCACACTTAAGGAGAAGCGGGGGCGGAAGTTCAGGGTCCTGGCCTAGCCCGGTGTTATCGGTATCGGTACCACTCTCTCATCCCTGTTGGAGGGGTCTCGTCATCCATTTATCACGTGATCTTCTTCAAATCCCTAGAAAAGCTCCACTCCGGAACGAATCTCGCTGCTCTGACTGGTTGCGGCATCGTCATCCGTACCTACCTCCACTTTCTGGTTCGCAGGTGGAAGGCAGTGCGGTTGGTTGCAGCTGCGCTTGCGTTGCCTGCACGGCCCCCATCCATTCCACTGACTTTCCCGGCCTTCCGGTCGCCACATCATCTGCCTTCTACAAACCCCCTCACATCCCTCATTCTACATCAACAACCACACATTGGAATTACCGACTGAATCGCTGCCTTATCCTTCGAAAACCTACAGAAAAGATGCTCTGGAAGCACTTCACAGCTGCCGCGGGCCTGGCAGCCACCGCCGCCCATGCGTTTGTGGTTCCCGAGATAACCGGTGCCGACAAGGACATTGTGAACGCCCTCCCTGTCCACCACTCCCTTCCCTTCGAAATCACCGACAGCTCCGTCGAGACGAGGAAGCTGAAGCTCGACTGCCCTGGGTGCCCCATCAAGCTGGGCTTCGACACCAAGACGGACGTCAAGAACCACCTCGATCTGGTCTTTACTATCGACGGCAGTGGACCTGTCGACAGGCTGCTGGTGAACGACTTCGCCCTATACCCCAAGACCAGCTCATGGTACTCCAGCTTGCGCGCACCTCAGGTGCCCGACTTCATCAAGGAGGCCACCAAGCATCGCTTCAAGGGCACTCCGCGCACTCCCCAGCTTGGCTACAGCCTCAGCACTAAACCTTTGGCTAAGGAGGACGCCGACCAGCAGCTTGAGCTCATCCAGCTCGATTTGCAGGTTATCGAGGTTGGCAACTACTTTGTCGATGGCATCCCCAATATCAACGTCAAGCTCGTCAAGACCCCCGCAGGCAAGCTCATGATCGCCGCCATCGACACCGTTGAGACGCGCCCCGCCGACCAGACACCCGAGAACGAGTGCCGCACCTTCGCTTGCAAGTTCTTCAAGAGCCTCAAGAACATGCGCCCTGGATGCGGTAGGAAGCATGGCATGGGTCATGCTGGCCACCACACCGGCCACCACGGACACCACGGTCATGAGCACATGCGCTCTCACCACACCTGGAGACAGCTCGCCAAGATGATCACTTGGGGCATCATTCTACCCATCTTCGTCGGCCTCATTGCAGGCGTGACCGTGAGCATGTAAGTTCAACTTTCCCCGCTCCCACACAAATATTCGCTGACCACAAAGCAGCATCGGTATGGCTGTTGGTACTGCCATCGTCTGCCTCTGGCGACTGGTCGTTCGCCGCGAATCCCCGTGGGTTCGCCAACAGTGCCGTCGTCGTGCCCAAGCCAGCCCCAAGGCGTCTCGATACGAGGCGGCGGTCGCCGAGGAGAAGAGCGGTCTCTTGGAGAGTCAGGCCGATCACGACGTCGCTGATCTCCCTCCTTATGAGGAAGAACCCAAGGCAATTCAACCTTAGGTTGTTGTGCGGTTTTTACTACATGACGCTTCTCGACATAATGACCGGACGACCACAAAAAGGACCAAATTGGACTTGCGATTGATTTTTTTCTCTTTACTTTGCCATTTTCCATGCTAGATAGACATCCGACCCACGCGACATGGTTCGCGAGGGACGGGCGTGTCGCCGACACTCCTTTCCAGTATCCTCCCTCACCTAGCTCTCTGTACAGTACAGGCGTATACCCACATTCTTTGAAATGAAATGAACTTCTACATATGCACAATGTAAACAACGCCTCGATGATCTGGACGTGACACGCGTACCTGCCGAACTCGTGTGGGGAGAGGGATGTTTATTGACCTTGTGGCCGTGGTGATTTTGTCAGGGAAAGAAAGCAAGCAGCAGAGGACGGACGCTCGACAGTGAACACAGCCTATCAAAACGCACATTGTTGAATCATGTTATTACAAGACAATATTACAATCACTCTATCAAGGTGACGAAGAATCAAGAGGTTCTCCCGTTCAGAGGGCCAGGCGCACCTACCGCCGGCCCCGAATTGCAGCCGTCCCCCGCCGGGCCTCGTCCTCAGGCGGCTCCGAGTCCAACACGCTCCTATTCCCCGTCCTTTCCGAACCCCGTCGCCGTCCGGGCCATCTCTTCAGACAGCTCCAGCATCGTCTTGTTGCTCATGATATTGAAGACGGAAAGGCTGGCACCCACTTTATCGAGGGCCCATGCACGGACTTGGACTGCTGTCAAAGAATCCACCCCATAGTCCTTTAGAGGTTTGCTCTCATCCATCTGGTCCGCGCCCACGGTCGCCTGGGATGAAACCTCTTTCTTGAGGCCATGGCAGACGAGAGCCGTCGCCTCGGCCAAGTCCTCACATGCCCCCAGCTTGGACTTCAACGAATTGGCTGTAGCACTGCCTACAACGCTGAGGTCAGGAGGCGGCATATCAAGCAGCTTCAAGTAGGAGTAAAGGGCCGTCCTAGCCCAGAATGGATCAGCCGACTTGTTTTGAAGCATCAAGCCACCCGTGCCGACCCCCAACACAACTTGCGACGGCATCAAGACATCGGGAAGGATCTCCCCGACGACAGCGCGCTCAAAGACTTTCAAGAAGTCGTCCAGACGAATCCCGTAAAATCCGCTGGCTCGTAGTATCTTCAGCGTCTCGTCGCTGTCGGTGGCCATGCCTGCAGCTAGGATCGGGCCAATGTCCAATGCATAGGCGCGTCCCATGATCTTGCCGCTGCGCGCGAGGGCATCTAGGTAGACGTTGGCCGCGGCATAGTTGGCTTGGCCTCTATTGCCAATGATCCCAGCAGAGCTGGACAGAAAAATGAACCAAGGAGGCTTAGCCAGATCGGCTGGTCGTCCGAAGTGCTCGACAAGGTTGGAAGAGCCGAGGGTCTTTGGTCTCATCACTTTCATCCAGTCTTCGAACGACATCTTATCATATAGCGAGTCCTGTATCAAATTGTCAATATCGTAGCGGACAGAAAGGCAACGGACGCCGCTCACCTGGAGGATTCCTGCGGCTTGGACGATGCCGGAGACGGGCGGCATCCCTGAAGACACGATGCTGGCATATGTGTCTTTGACTGCTTCGGCGTCACAAATGTCTACCATTATGTGCAGAACCCTGACCCCACTACCGCGGAGGAATTTGATGCACTTGATTGCTTCGATAGATGAAGGGGCCGTCCTGGAAAGAAATACGATATTCTTGGCGCCCTCACCGGCTAACCGTCGGGCGACACTGCGGCCGAGGCCACCAAGACCCCCAGCTAGGACGTAAGTTCCACCATCCAAAGCGTCTTGAAGCCGCGAGTTCTGGCAGGACGGAGGGAGGAGTACCATACTGCTGGAATCTGCTGTAACAAGTGTGCCTCCGCATGATCCATTGTCTCTGACCGCGGCAAACCCATGAGACAGAGAATCAATGGCGCAAGCCCGTGTGAAGAGCACTGGCTGGATCGTTCCATAGTGCTCCTGCACAAAATCTACGACTCTGGTAAATATGTCTCCGACTAGAGCCGGCTCATTCTCGAGAAGCAAGGCGAGGTCTAGGCGGATAATGCTGCTCAGAGGAGGATCCTCGTATGGCCGGCAGGCGTCTGGGACTAGGCTGTCGGCATGTCTAATCGACGTTCCAGCTAGAAAGAGTTTCGGTCAGTTTCTTCTCCTCAAAGCGCACGATATTGATGGAGACTCACTGGATTTAAGAACCAGCTTCATATCGCAGAGGTTCCTCGGACCCGGGTTATAGACGATGTCCACCTTGACCTGTTCATTGCTCCGGAGCATCTTTGAGCACCAGTCCGAATCATCAGAGTTATAAACGCGATTGGCGTCGAGGCTGAAGTGCTGAGACAGTTCTCTGCGTTGAACTTGTAGATCGTTGCCACTGATGGTTGTGTAGACCTTTGCGCCCAAGGCTTGCGTGATCTGGATAGCAGCCTGCCCAGTAGCACTGGTTCCGTGAAGAATCAGAACGGTTTGGTCATTGGTGATGGCGCATCGCGTGACGAGACCATAGTAGGCCTGAATCCAGGCACTTGGAATGCACTTTCGAAGGCCGCAAGGAACTCGTTTGACGAATCGCTGATCAATGTCCTGTACACTCTTCAAGGCGCCTCTTGGAACGACAGCCACGACCTGATCACCGGGCCTGATGTTGTGAACAGAATCGCCAACGGTAAGAACGATGCCAGCCAAATCATTACCGATTGTGTCATCCTTGTTGAGTCCGGCTAGTGTCTGCCAATCATGGTGCTGGAGGAATGAAGCACGATACATAATCCGAACCTTGTCTGCGCCGCAAGTCGGGTTGCAGGGGGGGCAAGCTCTTCTGAAGCAGAAGTTTGAGCAAGGATCGCTACGTTCTTCCGTCACCTTTTTGATTGTCAACTCGTTGCGATGGCCATCGAAGAATTGCATCATGCGCGGATGCATGTCCAAATTCTTATCCCTGATGAGGGCATTCAGGGACGTGATAGGCACAAGACGCGGTATGAATAATTTGCCGCTCGATTCGGCATATTCTGTTTCCCTAACCACGCCGTCTGCGGGGACTTGTAGGATGGAACGCAAATGTACCTGGACGATATTGTCAATGACGCTTGGAGAGGCAATCCAGCTGTCATTGTCCAAGTCCAGCGTGACCATGACTTTTTCAAGGTCCTCCGAGTTTAAAGTACGAGCCAGGCCAATTATGGGCGCGTTCTTGGGTAATGTTGACTTCTTGTCGGCCCCACGGGTCACCCAAAGCATTGCTTTCGACAGAGCACGCATCTTCCTAAATGCGTGGAATTTCTCCTCAGTCCAATTCCATACGAAAGAGGACGAACCCTCGGTTGAGTGGTTCAGATCTAAGAGGCAGATCATTGTAGTCTGCATTGCGTCAACAGAGTCGCGTAAGCAGGCTTCTTCAAGAGTCGAGATACAGGGCTTAAGCTCCAGTTGACAGAGCTTAGCTTCGAGACAACTCGCCAGATATTGGAGGTTTCTATCAGGGGCATTGGGCACGATAATGAGAATGTCCAAGTAGCGATCGTTGATCTTCCGATGTGCTCGAGTCAGCGACAGCTGCTCAGATATATAGTTTCCATCCTGAGAGTATGCCATGGTGACGTGTTGAGGGTCACAATTGCCCTTCGGAAAAGAATCATGTGGCCTTGTCTCAAGCAGGAGTCCATCTGGGTGCAGCAGCGCCAGCAAACGATCTCGGTCGCTGTTGCGAGAGGACGAGATGATGAGGTGGTATCTTGGATCAGCCTCCACGTTGCCGCTGAGTGCACGGCGCTCTAGAAGATTGTTGATAGGAGAGCCGCTATACGCGTTCTTGAGGGCCACAAGGACTTCCTGGTCTAGACCTGTCAAAGAATATCGCAAAAGACGGGGGACGTGATCATCGCCAGAGGCCACCATGTCGAGTACATGTTTGGCCATGTCGTAGTTGCCTCCATGTTGCAAAATTGACAGACCGGGGTACTGGTGAGCCACAAGCTGAAGGAGATGCGAAAATTGGGAGGGCTTCGCTGTGCCGAAGAACTCCATCCACCGAATCTCAGTGCACAGATTGTGATGACCAGGCAAGAAATTAGTCTGCGGCAGCGCATTCAAATGAAGACCTTTGATAACGACGGCAGGTTGATCCCAGTTTTGAACTGTCATCGCAAGCTGTGCGTCAACGCCCTTCACGCTGGTTGAAGTAATCTTCGCGAATCCGTCGAGGCGTGTTCCTGGGTCCTTGGGTATTTGTGTTGAAACGTAGATGCTATCGATTCTGGTAGGTACCATTGGCGCTGTGTCGATTGCCAACAGCAACTGAAACATCGCATCAAGAGTTGCCGGGTGCAATACATGATCGAATTCAAATTTGTGCGGCATGATGAACTTTGTGTCAGGAATCGTGACCTGTCCCACTGCGACGTTTTCACCTCGGGACACAGAGGTGATATTACGGAATGATGGACCGTAGTTCATGCCCACAACTTCGAGCGCCTGGTACATATGCAATGGGCTCACGACCTCAGTTGACTTTAGTTCAGCGGCTTTGAACCTATGCTCGCAGCTGAACGCTGGTGTTTGGTCAGACTCAGCATCAGGCATTGCCCGCATGTGGCATTGCACCTCGCCCCAAGCGTGTCTAGCCCAGGGTCTTCCTTCAGCTCTGGCGTAGAGTGTCCATGAGTAGGACATGTCACCGGAATGATGCCATTCTTGGAAAAGCTGCTTTGCATTCAAGCTCGTCTCGAGACCATATCGGCTCTCGGGAACAATCAGCGGCGCTTCGATAACCATGTCGATGATCTCAAAGCCGGCAATCTTGTCCGCTTTGTCCGATGTGTGTTGTCGGATTCCCTCGATGACCATTGTAACGATACCGGCGGCTGGGTAGATCATGGTCCTTTGTACTTGGTGGTCCCTGATCCAAGGACT
Source organism: Verticillium nonalfalfae (assembly GCF_003724135.2). Classification (NCBI taxonomy): domain Eukaryota; kingdom Fungi; phylum Ascomycota; class Sordariomycetes; order Glomerellales; family Plectosphaerellaceae; genus Verticillium; species Verticillium nonalfalfae. The sequence goes on along the minus strand of NW_021167434.1, from coordinate 19,116 downwards.
CTCGTACACGCGCAAGAAACCCCGCCACTGCGGTTCCATGGGTATCGAGTCGGCTGTCGGTTCGCCGAGAAGGTCCTGGCGACCGTGACTACGCAATCGGTATTCTCTACTCATTGGTGACTCGTGCCAGTACTGTCTAGAGTGGTCCCAGGGATAAGATGGAAGGTCACGTAGAGTCTTCAAAGGAACACAAGTCCTGCACATATGTCTGGTCAGCTTCCAAGAACGAGATAAAACGCGTGGCAGTCGACTCACTTTTTGACCATGCCTTGCATGTCAACATTACAGCCTTGCGACCAAAGTGCCCCAAGGGCTGACAGCACGGAATAGGCTTCGTTGTTGCCGCGTGCCATGGCGGACACATACCTTGGGGCTAGTTTAATCCGTCGACCGACGAACATGTCATCCAGAATATCTGTAACAGACGTCCTCAAGGTACTCTGAGGCCCAAACTCCAGAAGTACATCTGGGCGCGATTCTTGAAGCATGATCTTCATAGCATCAGAGAAGAGCACAGGAGAGGTGAGGTTATCAGTCCAATATCTGGAAGACTGGACGCCAAGTTCCATACGACTGCCAGTGACGGAGGAGAACATCGGGGCAATGCCAGGACAAAAGTCCATGGGTAGATCCTGCAAACAGGCTTTATACTCCGAGTCAACGTACTTCATATGGTACGAGTGATAGGCCACCGGAACGTCGAGAATTCGATGGTAAACACCCCTTTCCTTGAGCTCAACGGCTATGAGTCGTATCCCGCTCGCGTCACCGGAGATGGTCACAGATTTGGGGCTATTGATGCAGGCCACTTGGATTGTATCGGAGACACCCTCGCGGGAAAGGTAGCTCCGCATATCGTCTTCGGACATGCTGACAGCACACATGAGGCCTTGGAATCTGGGCCCTGAAAGTCGTATGCTCATCTGTTCAGCGCATGCTCCTCGATAGAACGCTATGGTCCATGCGTCCTCGCGGCTAATCATTCCACAAGCATAGGCCGCGGCGATTTCGCCGGACGAGTGTCCCACCGCCGATGATGGGTGCACATTGCATGCTTTCATGAGATCCACGATACCCATCTGGATCGCTGTTGTGGCTGGCTGGCTGATGGAAGGTTTGTGGATAACTGATTCGTGTTGAATTTTCAAAACCTCAGTCATGAGGTTGAACTGGCTGCCAAGGTGTTTAAGAAGGTACTCAGTCGCTGCTTCAAGACTGCTGCGGAGTACTTCAAATCGATCAAAGAGCTCCGATCCCATTCCTGGGAACTGGGCGCCCTGTCCGCCGAAAAGGAATGCAATCTTGGGATGAGGTCGAGTCTTGGATCGCACAACCTTGTCCACGTCTGTCGAGCCGAGAGTCTCAGCCAGTTCCTCCTGGGTGTTAGCGACAACGTAGCCTTTCCAGTCAAACTGCGAGCGTCGGCAGTTGAGGGTGTAGGAGAGGTTGTTGAGGTCTTCAGTCGTCTTGAAATCGAGGGTATCCCAAATGTGGTCCGCATATTGGTGCATGATGCGGACCACGCCTTGTTGGTCGGGTGAGGTAAAGGTGAACAGCTGGGGCAAAGGTGTCGAAGAATCGTCTTCGACCACTATTTTCTCTGCCTCTGCCAAAGTCGCCAGCCTGCCGATGTTAGTAGGTCTATGCCTTTTGACGTGAAATTCTGCTTCGTCCAGAATGGCGTGTGCATTGGTGCCACCGAAGCCGAAACAGTTGATGCTGACACGCCGGAGGCCAGGAAGAGGCCACTGACATAAGTCTGTGGGGACCTATATGCATTGTCAATGAGTATTCGGTACCCAGTTTGATGGAGATTTCTGCTAACCTTGAGCCTGCATTCCCGGAAATCGACCCTGGGATTCCCAGTCATAAAGTTGGCTTGCGGAGGTATCTCGCCCTTCTCAAGCACAAGGACACTCTTGATGAGTCCAGCAACTCCCGCAGCACCTTCGAGATGTCCAATGTTTGGCTTCACCGAGCCGACAATGACTGGAGAGTCTTGGGAGCGAGCGGCTGCAAGAGTCGCCGCAACTGCACTGAGCTCAACAAAATCACCAGCTCTGGTACCAGTGCCATGACATTCCACATACGCCGTTTGATCAAAGCACAAGCCAGCCTTATGATAAACACTTGTGATATTTGAAACCTGGGCTTTGGTGCTCGGGAAGACAATGCCTAGCGACACAGTGGCGTCAGTAAGAACATCGACGACAGACAAGATAGGGTATCATTCGGAGCTTACCAGGAGTTCGGCCATCCTGGCAGATACCCGTACCACGGATGATAGCACGAATGGGGTCTTGATCTCTCAGAGCATCTGTCAGTCGTTTGAGTATGACAAAGCCAACACCCTCCCCGCGACCATATCCGTTGGCCCGGGCATCAAAGCTGAAAGACCTTCCGTCCGGGCTCAGAAAGTTCAGAGCGGTCATGGGCATCATGGTGTTGGGTGTCAGGATGACTCCAGCGCCCGCAGCAAACGCCTGTAGTTGTTAGCTTGTGATATGGGACTAAGTTATCATGACCGCGCATACAATCGAGCTTTCCCCGTGGCGCAAGGTCTCACACGCCTGATGGATTGCCACAAGACTGCCACTGCAACCTGTATCGATGGTCATGCTGGGCCCCTGCAGATCGTAGAAGTAAGAGATTCGATTGGCCAAGATTGCATTGCCGGTACCAGTAGCAGCATATCGTGGCTGGTAGTGGGCGTCTCTGAGGGAAACCTGCTCATAATCTTGAAGTTTGGAGATCAGTCACGCGGTCACAGGTAACCATACTTTGTGAGCATACCTTTGACGAATGAGCCCACAAAAACGGAAGTATTGGATCCCCCGAGATCTTCGATCCGCAGCCCAGCTAGAGTCAGCGAAGTCAGTCTTTACACAGCCCCGAGAAGTTTATCCTCAAAAAAGTGGCTTCGTACCATTCTCGATAGCCTCATACGAAGTTTCAAGCAGCAGACGCTGCTGTGGGTCCATGGCTTTGGCTTCTTCCTCGGTCACTGAGAAGAACTAAAGACTCTTTCAGCCATTTCATGTGTAAATGTGACTTGGTCTACTTACTGCAGCATCGAATCTAGCAAGATCTTGCAAAAGAAAGTGGGCGCCTCGAAATGAAATCTGAAGGGTCTTGAGGTCAACCTTGGCTTGGTGTTATGAGGGCTGAATAGTACTTACGCTGCCTTGTCTTTGACCATCGGGGTGATAGAAACCGTCTATGTTCACTCGATCAGGCGGTATCTCAGACCAAGCTGTATTCTTGTTCTTCATCATCTCCCACAACCCTTGCGGCGAAGTTGCTGTGCCAGGGAATCGACAGCTCATGCCGATCACGGCGATGCCATCTCCAGCATCTTTGGAGCACTGATCGTCCTCCATGGTGCCTGGTAGACCCTTGGCTTGTGATTCTTTTGGAAGGACACAAAAAGTAGTCCGAAATCCAGCTACCTCGCAATGATCCGCTGAGCCAGCAAGCAGCAAGCTTTGATGACGATACGGAATGGGCGATATGAAAGGGCGACGACGCGAAGGGATGGATGGTTCAAAAAGCACCAACGCGCAGAACAACAAGACGGAATGAATGCGGCCGCCGGGCGTTGGCTGATGGGATCAAGAGGTTGGATAAGTAACCGACAGGTGACACGCCCAGAAGTTCGGGGGATATGGCTCTGGAATAATTCCACTCACTGTGTTCAGAAAGTCTTGCAACTACCTTTGGGGTTTTCGTATCAATGCAGGACAGTGGTTTGCCAAAAGGTAGAATAGACCCTGCATCAATGATTGAAGGCAGTCGTTGACGAATTATGGGGTACGCGTTGCTGTAAGGATGCCGTACCTTCCTCGAAGCAAAGGACGCGTAAGTACCCAGTGAATGCGACGTGCCTTCCTTTCCCTGCAGTGAATTATGTTCAAAAAACAGATCCTCAATACGCTGTGGCATGGGTATGGGCACATAGACCCAGTTGGCCGTTCGGTAACGATGATTCGATTTCATCAGATGTACCTGCTTAGTCGATCAACAGACGATGATGCACTCAAAGCTCAACAATAAACTTTGGAGCATCGAGATTTACGACCAGACTGTGCGATCTCCAATTCTAGTAGAATATCATGACGCAAGTCGAGCATCAAACATAACCGGCTCTGTAAAGAATGTGGTGTTAACAAAGGAGGTAAACTGCCACTGCAACGGTCACTGACATGACTGTCCACCTAGCGATGTCAAACTCCCTAGCTTTTGTTGTATATATATATATATCTTGCCCTGGCAGAGGCATCTTTGAGGAATTCCCAACACGCATAAGCTCCATGTTATACCCGCGGGTGGAGGCGCTTCATGGGTCCCCACTTACCTCCCCAAGGCAGTGAGCTTTCAAAGTCAGTAATCTCGAGAGGTGTGGCGATGTTAACGGTTGCGAGCAAACACACAACCATTCTGATCCTAGAACTCTATATCACCCCCTCGCAAAAAGAAATTTGACATTGTAGTGACAGAGCATGTGGCGAGCTGGGTTGCCTCCTGCGATTTTGTTGACGTGCCTTCTATAGACTGTCGATCGATATTCATGGTTGTCGTCCCCGAGTGAGATCCGGGACCACGTATTCGGGCCATACGCGGCCTATAATCCGGGAGGTCATTGGTAGGACCTGTGCCTTTGGGACATGACAGAGATATTCCTTAACCTCCAGCCCAGGAGTCCGGACAAAAGCTTTCGGGCAATTGCGTCCTGCCGTCGAAAAGCTTTTTCAGATCAACGATCTACGCCCATTTGAAGTATGTGGGACGCCGTCGGTGCGTGTAAGGGCGCACATTGACACGCCTGGGCAGCCAGTCGATGCTGCAGGCACCCGCCAGGCCGGATGTCAACCTGAACCGGACGAATGCCTTGATGTGCATCGGTTTCGCAGAGACCAGCTCACTTGGCCTCTTGAATGACTGGTGCCAAACCTTTGGATTGGTATCGAGCAAAAGAATTTGCGGTGCAGCACAAGTGTAGTCTCCCTATACCTCAGGTTGGCAGGCACAAGTCGAAGCATTGTACCAGCTGCAAATCACAGATCAAACCGACTGCAAACAGGTAGCGTTTTGTATCGGAAGATGAACGCGCAACAGGGCTTCCAAGAGACACGCTCACAACAAAGGCTGAAGAGATTGGCATCAAAGTAACATCCATGGCTGAACTTTCCGTGCCTTCGCATTTCAATTGGGTACTAGCGTGGCACCTCAATCCGTTAGTCAGGACTGCGAAAGAACAATATCAAGCTAGGCGGCGTGGACTTGCGGATTCATCCACTGGTGAATATGGAAGCAAACCCTTTGACACGAAATTGATTCGCGTCGTCGTACTGTCAGAGACGGCCTGGCCAGACCTGGTTGACTGTTTTGAAGACTGCTAGTTCGTGGAAACAGCATCGTCTAGGGGCATGAGAGGCCACCCGAAACATGGCCAGGAAAGTACAAGATATCGTCGGTAGTTGAACCCCACGTGCTGGGCGGATGAACTCGTCTCCGGGGTCCGTGCTGAAATATTGACGTTCCTCGTCCATGCCTGCCCCAGCCCCAGTCTTACTGGTGCCGACCAGTACTGGTAGTCAAGCAATCCTCGTTCACATCAACCACGAATCCGACGCCTGGAGATGAAGACCAGTGCTCTGGCACCTGTCGGAGTCAATGAATCTCAACACTGTTCGGTTCGAAAGTCGTTTCCCAAGCGTTGAGTGACTCGCCGTGATGCGAGGACGGCATCCAGCAGTGACAATGCCAGGCCGCCACAATGGCCTCGGTAGTAGCCGACCTGGAATGCGTGTAACACCGGATGCCATTCGCCTACGACACGATGCAAGCTGAATTTTGGCAAGGTGCGGAAGGATGGCGCGATCCCCACGACCGAGGGTTTGCCTCTGATAGCAAAGGAGACAAATCAAGCTATCACCTCGTCTTGCCTGATGACGCTCATCTACGAGACAAGCTGTGCTACGAGCAGTTTGCGTCACGCAAGTTTACTTACCTTGTCATCTCCGGTCCACTCTGGAGAAGATCTTCTCAACCTCTTGAGCCCATGGTTGACAAGATGGTTGATACGACAAACCCTTTTTTGCTGGAAGATATCCGGGAAATGAGCCGATGATGCAACATTGCTAATGCACGTGCTAGATGCCTCCTCTTCCAGAGCAATGTGCCCACCACGACTGCTTCACAAGCGATTGCATGCTATATTTCTGCAAGGTTCATAGAACTCTATACGCTCAGCGATCACAATCCTCGGCATGCTGCATGTATCCGTCTTACTCGACCAATTGCACCTGCCAAGGAACCGGCTCAGGGGCGTCTTGGTCCGACCGCGCCGCTCATCCAGCCTAGTACAAGGCTCTCTGTCAAGCCGCGACTGGCTTCTTTACGCCCAGAATTGTCTTTCTCGACAGGTTTATCATCTCACAAGCTGATTCGGCGATGTTTCGACGCTTCAGGAGTGAATGTCGAAGCGCCTGATAGGCAACACGTCCACTCACGCCCCTACACCGACCTTGAAAAGCTTTCTCCTTATTCTGATCATGAATCCCACCCACTCATGTTTCAGTTTCGTACTTCGTTAGAGCTACCGAAGGTCTCAATTGACCTCGCGGGACAGCTGGTCCACAGCCCTGATTTGTCGCCCCATCGCGGTGTTGAGAGGGGTATCCCCCCCAGACAAAATGCCATTCAAGCAATTCAGGGACGTTTCACATCTGCAATCTATGATGGACCTCTTACTGTATCTGGTGTTCCCGCTTGCTTCATAACACAAATCCCGGCTCCTTTCTCGCCGTGTCTTTACTGTGTGCGACTGTCAGAGAAGATCTCATCGACGTTCCCGGTTCCTTCGAAGACATGTCTGCTTGCGGCCACCAGTGTCTTCTCTTTGGCGTATTCTTCTTTGTCTCGGCAATCTAGTTTCATACAGAATGAAATCCACTCTCTGGGTTATCTTCTTCCAGTAGAGAAAAGAATATTCACGGCTGGCTCTAGTGGATAACGGCTGTCATAGCTCCCCTGCCCATGGCTTTGCGAACTGCATATGCGTAGCCGATAATTTGTATTGAAACATCTAGATGCACCCTTATTACCCGAGGATTTATTTTCCAAGGAACGGGTTCAAGTATTTAGTTGTCATTTTACTGACAGGATAAGAGGCCTGGAGTAGCATCGTCGTCCAAGTCCTTAAAGGTCAGCTGTCACCCTGGTGCCACGACCAGCATACCTAAGGAGGGCTCTCATCGATCGACGGGACTCGCGGAGGCAAGCGCACACGTATCTCTGCCAATATTCCTGAATCGGTAGCAAACACTTCGACAGAGGCGACAGGTTTGGAGATTGCAACTGGCGTTGCTCCTGATCCCACCTCCAGCAGAAGGCAGTTGTTGCGCTGATCGACCATATGCCCAGACCTGCCTACCTTACCTATCTCGGGTGCTGTTCGCGAGAGCTCCTGCCGGCGGCTCGATTACCGGTTCTGCCCACATCTACCTGCCTTGTCTTCTCTTGGTACACGTATTTTACTCTGGTTCTGTCTGGCTGATTTTGGTCCTCTCTGCCCCTCCACCATACTGCCCTCTGCAGGAAGAAACACCGACAATTCTTCACCTTTCCTCACGGTCTCTTCCTCATACAGTTCAAATTCTCCATCCAAGATCATTTGACATTCGGTCAGCGAATGCGACGATGGAAACCTCGCATCAGACCTTCGGGCGCCGTTTGTCGACCAGCCAGCTCTCATACCCCAATCATACCCTCGGAGATATCGCTGATCTGAGCTTCGTACGCCTCGGTCGGGTGGAAAGGGATAAAGACCTTGGCCCTCTTTTACATCCCGGGCAGCCTCTCAGCAAAGCGCGTCAGACAGTCCTTGTTTTTTGGTATGTCGATAGAAGAGGCCACATGTCCAAGCTGTCATCGAGCAACACTAACATACGTCAGCCTTCTGCTGGGGTTTCTTTTCTCGACCGTGGACACTTGCATTGTCTCCATCCCACTCCTTGCCATTTCGAAAGAGTTCAACGACTTCACCAGCTCAACATGGGTGATACTTGCGTACCTGCTTACTTACATGGCATTCGCCACCGGCATAGCCCAGCTGAGCGACATTTATGGTCGCCGCAACTTGCTCCTTCTTTCCTGGACCATATTCATCGCTTTCTCCATGGGCTGTGGCGCTGCAACTAGCATGCCGGTGCTCATCATTTGTCGTGGTTTTCAGGGCTTGGGAGGCTCTGGACTGTACAGCATTGCGCAGATCAGCATTGTCGAGATTGGCCCCGGCCATCGCCCCGGCCTGGTTGGGGCCCTGATGGGAGGTGTCCTGGCGTGCGCCTTCATCTGTGGACCTCTCTTCGGTGGCCTCATTACGCAGAGTGCGTCCTGGCGCTGGATATTCAACATTAACATTCCTTTCGGCCTCGTCGCTCTCGGAGCCATCAGCTTCTTTTGGCCACAGGAACCTCAGATGGCCGAGATCTTGACGTGGTCTGCGTTTGTCAGCATCGACTTCGTCGGCGGCCTCTCTTTGCTGAGTGCCTCGGGGTTTCTAGCCTACGGTGTTCAACGTGGCGGATCGTACGCGGCGGCGTGGGATGACCCAGAGATTGTTGCGGCCCTCACTATTGCCAGTGTATGTTGGGCCGTCTTCTTCACCTGGCAGTACCTACTGGCCAAGAAGCACTTCCCCCACATCCAGCCGCTCTTTCCAATCCGGCTTGCTACCGAGCGTGTGTACATGACTGGGTTGCTAGTCACCCTTCTCACCGGCTTCCCGTTCGTTCCTCTGACTATCAACATTCCCCAACGCTTTCAAATCATTCACGGCGACGAACCTCTGAAGGCGGGCGTCCACTTATTGCCCATGTTGGGAGCATGCGCATTGGGATCTTTTGCGTCAGGTGCCATCTGCAGCAAACGGAACTTTTTGTGTTGGATACTCATGGCGGCAGCGTCACTGCAACTGATGGGCCTGGGTCTCATGTCGACTCTTGACGATCCTGATGAAAGCGTCCGTCAAAGTTATGTTTACCAAACCATCTTTGGTCTCGGCACTGGCCTTGTTTTCAGCGCCGCGACTATTCTAGCTGCTGTCAAGACCATGGCTCACAATGACCTTGCTGTTGCCAACGGCGCAATGGCGCAGGCCCGCGTCCTCGGCGGCTGCATCGGCATCGCTGTTTCCACTGTCATTTTCAACACGCACTTCAACACGGCACTGCACGAGCAGCTTACACCACAACAAATGAGCGATCTGCACCGATCCCCTTCTTCTGCTACTCAATGGCCAGACGAAGCACGCGGGGCCGTCCGTGAAGTCTATGCCACAGCGTATTCCGAAGAACTCAAGGTATTGATGTACGTCGCAGCAGCTACCTTGGTCGTCTCTTTGTTTACGTACGAGAAGAATCCGATATCGATCCACGAGGCTGTGGCCGCAGCCAAGGAGAGAAATGATAAGCACCACGGTCCGGAGACAGACCTGAGTGACCTCGGCAGTCTTCGATCTACCCGGACTGCCGAAACTTAGCATTCCAGCCATTACAGATGGCTGCATGGCTTCCTCAGCTTTGATAAGCTTGTCAGTTTAGGATTCTCTGTTAGATATTGTTAGGTTGTCGGTGAGATCAGGTTGTATTTTTGCTTGGTCTGGACAGCACCGCCGGAAAGCTGACATTACATGGAGGCTGGTATTGGAGACGCATTATGAGAACTTTGTCTTATTAGTCAATGCTGGCCAAGTATCAGTATGGTTCGGGGGTTGTATACCCTTGTTTGGACAGAGTGCAAATATCTTTACGATCGTTCCACTGACGACCGTGAAATGACCCATATGTCGGTGATCGTGCTTGTGACGGAAACAGTCGTAGGCATAAGACTTTAATTAGACCCAGCCGAAGACGACAGGCCCAGTTGTAAGTGCCCACGCCGACTGCAGCCACCTTGCTCCCTGTTCGGTATACGTCAAGTGCTACTACTGTACCACTCGAAGGTTCGCAATACGAGTAGGCCTGTCTGCCTCGTTTACCTGGCAGCTGATGCAGATGCCCGGACAGTTGCGTGAGAAACGTCCCGTTGTCTGCGCTCGGTGTTCTCAAGCTTGGGCAGAAAGAGCTTCTCGCCTTGTTTGCAGGGAGGCGGTTCACTTCTCGGCTGGTTCTCCCGACGGATAGTGGGGGGAAAGGGGGAGGGGGGAGCGGACAGAAAGAGAGACACACGAGTCGTGGAACCCTGCACGACAAATATAGGTATGATGGTGAGGCGACTGGGGAGGGGCCACGATCAGGCAATCTGGTACATGTAAGTAAGTAAACATGCAGGGCTTTCGAGGACAGTTCCTGGGGTTGGCCCTGCTGGCGAGTCAGTTTCCGTTCGGCTGGGGCAGGGAGGGGGAGACCAAGCCCTGACCTCTTCTTTCTTTCTCCTTCTTCTTGCGTCCTGTTCTCAGAGGCTTGGTGGGGAGCATCGCGATGTGCGAGAACGGACATGATGGGTGTACATGTATACGGCTCTTGCGAGTTCTTTTCCGATATTTCTCATGCGGATAATTTGGACGGGATGGTTCTCGCCGAGCTACTCTAGCACGTCGCAGTTGGCGTTGGAACCGACAGTGCGAGATGCGAGTTGCGGGGCCGCATTTGGCAAGTCGGGGTCGTGACTCGGGGGAGGACGAAGCCCGAGGTTCCAGACTACCGACTCCATCGGCACCGAGTGGGTTTTGCATCCGAAAAAAGGCTTTTTTTTCCCTTTGCAAATTACGTCTCGGGTTTTGAGGACGCCCTTGTTGGTCTGGTAGATGGCGCATACTTGCGGGGTGCTTCGAGGCGTGTGCTGTTCTCTGAGAAGACGCGAAGGCAGCGTAGCAGGGAAGGCCGAGTGCGTCGATATGACAGGCCACTCAGGTACCTTAGGTACACTGGTACCTCAGCACGGGGTTCCGTAATATGTCAACGGGTTGTCAGCCGTTACGGAGGCGCTAACGACACGGACGGCGCACTAGAAACCGTCTCTTGCCCGGGCAGTCAGGAACGCCGGCAGCGGTCTGGACATAACATGCATACCTCCGAAGGAAGGGTAAGGTACATTCGGATGCTGGACATATAGGCAGGTGGGCGCCCACCCAAGACAAAAGAGGCTTTGTTTGGGCACATCAGTCAATCGTCATGTGGGCTGACGGTATCAGTCTATGCTTCCTCCTCGTTCGTTTCTTTCCGCAAGGATTGGGGCGTTACGGCGATGGCGTTGATTTCTGGCTTGCCGGTAGTCGACAGCAGGAAGCCCGCCGAGAAAATTGGTCATCATGCGCCAGTGGAACGGGTCCCTCAGGTCCCCTTGCTCGCCCCTCGCCTCACAACAGCGCTAGACCGAAAAAGCAGATGTGTAGAGGGCTGGAAGACAGACGATGGGAGCACAGAGGGGGCATGTTGCAGGGCATTATTTTCACTCCATTTTCATGCCAAACAGATTATTCGACGGAGCCCTTCCTCTCGACTTGGGGCCCTGGCTTGTCATTGAGAAACGTCAAAACTTGAGCGAGATCACGGTGGAGTAGCCGTGCATCCGTCAGAAGCTAGCGATCTGCAGGCGAGGAACCAATGACGTCAGGCGATCTAGTGACAGCCACGGGAGACGATCAACAGTAGAGAAGGGCACATAAATCCTGGCGGCACCCAACTCACGAGGCGCCAGAGGGAGAGGGGCCTCCGACGATCAGTGGTCCTCACCGACGGTCTGGAATCGCTTGGCCAGCGTTGACGATGCCCTCAGACCACCAAGGCCGTCGCGATCTGGCCTGTCTCTCCTCTCCTCACCCAAGACGCAATGGAGCATGACCTGTTGGATCGCAGGGTGCACACCGAGAGTTGGTACCGATGACGTGACTCAAGACGTCATGAACCACAAGCTTCCCAAGCCACCTCCATTTACAACCCCATTCTTTCTCCTCGTCGCGAAAGGACCGACGACAGACAACACCCGGGCCACCACGGTGAGCATGGAGAGCTGGTCATCAGTCCGTCGCGAAATTAGGAGCTGATGCTCCTCCTTCCACATGAGTCAACGCACCATCGTTGGCGTCGGAACCATTGACAGTTGGCTGGCTGGTCAAAGGTCGAGAGGGGACCAGGACCAGGCAGAGCGACCGGTGCCGTTTCCGCGGCGTGTGCCGTCCGGGCGTCCGATGCAGTGTGGGATCCAACGCTAGGGACCCTTCCCCCCTTCCACTCTCTCCCCGGAACTGGCCTGTCAAGCCGCCAGATGGGGATGCAGGCGCTGACGCTAGCGTTGCGCTAAACAGGGCACTGGAGCCCGTGGCCTTGGAATCAGGGCAGCAGCGTGGGACGATGGGGCCAAATCGATATTGTGAATGGAGCGCTCGACATCTTCGTCAGCAAGAACAGAGACCACGAGACACCCCAACTTTTTTCCTCCTCCTTCTGCGAGCCCCTCCGTCACGTAGCGGATTTTTGGTACAGGCCGCGCATGGTCCCGCACCCCCGTTTTGAGAATGGGGTGCCTTGCAGACATGCGATGTACATGTTACAGGCTGGCTGGCCGGCCACCAGACAGCTGTAGGGTAGAGGTGAACGGGTTACTTGGATTGGATTACACACTCGACTTCTGTTTGAGAGGCCTTCTGAAGCAGACAAACCGACAACGCCGCTCTCTTACTGCTGGATCCCTCAGTAACAACATGGGCAACCAGGTCCTTCAGTGCAGATGGGGGGTCAAAGGACAATCAATAGAAACGTCAGTTCCGAGCCGAGTGAAGGAGCGTGCCACGTCTGACCACACGCTATCTGGTACCTGCGGTCAAGTACGGTGCGGTCCCTCTTCGATGGATGTCACCCTTACGGAGAGGAAACCGACCCCGTTTCTTGGCTCCCCTCGACCAGCCCTGCTAGCCAGCTCACTCACCCGTCACTTTTCCTAGCCTGCCCTATCGAAGGAAGGAGAAAAAGAAGAAGAAGAGAAGTGGGAGGTGAGCTAAGCTACCTACCTAGGTACACTACCCATGGCCGAGAAGGGGAGAAGCATGGGCCAGGGGCCCAGGACAAGCCAGGAAGACACACACCTACTGCCTACCTATCTGCGATAAACGGCTGCATTCCCCCTCCCACTGCCTCACGACCTGTCTGGTGTTGTGCCTCCTTCCATCAAACATGCAGTAGCTTCCGCTCGACTGTTCCCCTGCCGAACCCTGGATTGTTTTGTTCAACAGTTACCTAGAAAGCGGCACGTGTGTGTGATCAACCAGCCCTGCTCGACTCAACCGCCGTTCTCCCACCTGGGTCAGGTACACCTTCCTACCTTGGGAGCAGGAGAAGACAACAGCCATCTTTCTCGTGACTTCCTGGACGAAGAGCTCCGTTCTTACTCCGCTACACCTGCCGCCCCCTCCTCCCTCCTTCTCTCCCTCCAACCAGTACTGGCAAGATTCACAAGGACCACTGGCTTCTCCCAGAACGCTTCATTTGCCCAGTTCTTCCGGTCTTTCTCGCCAGCTGGAGCGCCATTTCTCGCCGAGACGCGACAAGAATACCCTCAAAGATATGACCTGCCGCCAACCCACCAGCCAGCCCTGACTCGCACCCTGAGAGGGCCTACCTACACAGACCGACAGTGTAGAGCCTCACCCGTCCTGCCCCGCCGCGCCGACAACCTTCGGCTCGCAGCCATCTCCAACTGCTAGCTGGCATTGCGCGACCTGTATTGCCACCATTTCGATTTCTCTACAGCCTTCAGTCTCTACAGCTCTCATATAGGGTTGGGCGACTTCTGCGTTCTACTTGCGCATCGTGAGGACGGACACCTCGCTATCGATCGAGAATGCTCAGCTCACCCGGCAACTCAGTCTGCGCCGCCTATCCAAAACCATCAACTTAGGTTCTAGGTGCGCGCATCGATCATTCGTTATGGACCCTCCTCGACAAGCTTTGTGGCCGATTGGGCTCCTGGAACCGGACCCACGTCCCTCCTTCCTCGTGCAGCTTCCAGCTTCGTCCGATGCTGTCACCGATGCGACTGTCGTCTACCAAAACCCGGCCTTGGCTTCCCATGGCGATCTGCAGAGCACCGTTGCGCTTCTCCCGGTACAACGTGGCGAACCATTCTGGTCTTGGATTATCAACCCCGAGGTCGACGGTGCAGGCTCGCCCTCGTTTTCGTTCCGGGGCTCGATCTGGACGAAGATCGTGCTCCAGATCCGATGGATCATCGTCGGCAGCAACGAAATCCACCCACCAGAGACGTCTGCCGTCCTTGGCGTCCCCTCCATCTCCCGCGTTCAGTCATCGCAAATGCGCCTGGACGGCCTCGATCACCTCAACCGCTCCATGACCAAAAGCCAGTTCACAGAATCAGCGCCTACGATGCCCATCACCAACCCACATCTTGAACCTGATAAGCCACGACCTGCTAGGGTGCCGAGTGAACCGAACCAAAAGGCTACCGAGATAGCGCACGGCCAAGAGTCGTTCCTCGAGATTGTAGAAGCTACGGACTGGAACAGCACACCTCTTGGACCCATGGACAGCTGGCCACCTCTCCTACAACAAACGTACAGCCAGATGCTTTGTAACTCTCAACCGACGGCCATATACTGGGGCGAAGACTTCACAACGGTCTACAATGAAGCATTTAGTTTGCTCGTCGGTTCGCGGCATCCTTCTACTCTCGGCAAGCCCATGCAAGATGTCTTTCCCGACATGGCGGGCCAGATCCAGAAGCTCATGGATACGTCAGTAAAGAAGCAACGCGCCAGCAACGAGGACGAAACGCGCTTCTTCGTCGATACTCCTAGCCGCCCACCGTTAGAGACGTACCTCAAGTGGTCCATCGTGCCACTGACCCAGGACAACAAGTGCTACGGCTTCGTTCACCACATTTCAGAGACCACGCTGTATCAACTTTTCCGAAGACGAATCAAGATGCTGGTGAACATGGGCGAGGAGCTGGGCACGGCAAAGGATGTCAAGTCCCTGTGGGGCAAGCTCATCAACGAGTTTGCCAGTTATGAGCCGGCGTACGATATTCCACTGGCAATTCTGTATTCTATCGAGAAGGACGAAAGCGTGCACGAAGGAACGACCACAAAGTACGCATCGTCACGGATTTGTCACTTTGAAGGCGCCTTGGGTGTTCCGCCAGGCCACCCCATCACCCCCGAGCAGCTGCGCCTCAGTGAAGCTGACGATGGGCTGGCACCGCAGATCCGCAGGGCGCTGCGAGGCAGAAAACCCTTGTTGATAAGTGAAGCTGACGGAAGCCTACCAAAGCACCTGCTACAAGGTCTTCAGTGGCGTGGCTTTGGCGATCCCTGTGACCTCGCCATCGTTCTTCCCATCCGTCCAACGAGGGATGAGGAGGAGATGGGTGTCCTCATACTTGGTCTCAACCCACGCCGGCCCTACGACGATGCGTACAAACTCTACATCAGACTTCTCAACCAAAAGTTAAGCATGTCTCTTGCCTGCACCGTGCTGTTGCAAGAGGAGAGACGACGTGGCCGGACTGCTGCCGAGCAAGCGGCCTATGACCACGCCATGCTCAAAGAGAAGTTGGCGTATCAGATGAAGGAGACAATCGAATACACGAGGCTGTTCCAGACGGTCTCTGAGTTCATACCCAACGGTTTCTCAATCGGTGATCACCAAGGCAATATCACCTTTGCCAACCGACTTTGGTATCGCATCACGGGGTATCCAGAGGGGCCCGTTTCAAACGCTGGCTTTCTTGCCTGCGTGCTAGAAGAAGACCGCCCTAAGATACGAGAAGCGTATGAACGACTTAAAAGCAGGGATGAGGTTGACTTTGAATTCCGCATACGAGAGGCTGATCACAAGGAGGAGCCAATGCGGGTGCAATCACCATTCGAGAATGCCGGCCTTGATTTGGCAGCGGCGGCGCAAGACAGAACAGAAAGACACGTCATGGCCCAGGCAAAGGCCGAGCGTGCGGGTGATGGCACCATTATTCGAACGTTTACTTGCCTCACTGACGTCACTGCCCACAAGAAGGTAGCCGACGAAGCCATCATGCGAGCACAGCAGGCAGGCAACCTCAAACGCATGGCTGAGCTTGCTACAGTCGGCATGTTTGACATGGACATGAGTGGTCGCTTGCTCGGTGCCAACAATGTCTTTTTCGAACTCTGCGGGCTTGCCAAGGTCAACCCCCTGAAGGTTGTGGTTCGACCATGGAGCACTTGCGTTGTGGAAGAGGACCTGCCGATTCTGTCCGAGAGCTTGGCACGTCTCAGTCGGGATGCCAAACCACAAGTAGCCGAGATTAGGCTCAAGACTACCTGGATCGCCCAGGACGTGGCGGGCAATAGTATCACTGCGCCGCGGTGGGTGAACGCGACGTTCATGCCTGTGCGGGATTCCGACGGCGTGGTGCAGTCGTTTACTGGGTGCCTCAGCGATGTATCGCTCCCAAAGTGGCAACTGGAGCTCGAAACGGAGAGGAAGGAGGAGGCGATTGATTCGAAGCGGCAGCAGGATAATTTTATCGACATGACATCGCACGAAATGCGCAATCCGCTGAGCGCCATCATCCACTGTTCCGATGCCATCATTGCATCATTGGCCAAGGGCCAGGAGCTCTTGGAGCATGGGCCCCGAAGCCCTCGAAGTCCGCGGTCAGCCTCCTCTGCCACAGATTCGCATGGCGATGGGCAAGTCGATCTTTCTCAACTGATTACCGACAGTATCGACAATGCAGAGACGATCGTAGCGTGCGCCCAGCACCAGAAACGCATTGTGGATGACATTCTCACCATGTCCAAGTTGGATTCCAAGCTGCTGGCTGTCACGCCTTGCACAGTGAACCCCGTGTTGATCGGGCAAGAAGCACTGAGGATGTTCGACGTTGAGGCGCGGCGGGTCGACATCGATCTCACCATGACGGTCGACCAGTCGTACAAGGGTCTGGGTTACGAGTATTTGGATCTCGACCCATCGCGCGTTAAGCAGGTGCTCATCAACTTGTTGACCAACGCCCTCAAATTCACCAAGTCGGGGTCGACACGCAACGTTTCGGTCTCGATGAAGGGCTCACGCGAGAGGCCCACCAACGAGACGTCTCCGGTGACCTTCATCCCTCGCTCGTGCGAGGAGGATTCCGAATACGAGCAGCCGGCATTGGAAGGGCGAGATAATCCGGTTTACTTGATCTTTGAGGTCAAGGATACGGGCCAGGGCTTGTCAGCGGCCGAAAAGGCCAATCTTTTCAACAGATTCGTGCAGGCCAGCTCGCGGACGCACGTCAAGTACGGAGGCTCAGGCCTCGGGCTCTTCATCTCGCGCCGGCTGACAGAGTTGCAAAGGGGCGCTATCGGTGTGTCGAGCTTGCCGGGTGTAGGATCAACGTTTGCCTTTTACATAGAAGCATATGTCCCAACGGAAGAGGCTAGGCAGGAGGCCGAGTTCGCGACGGACGCCGCGAGGACCAGTCCTCTGATCTTCGGCACACCGAGCCCTGGACAGTCTGCAGCGGGACATAGGGTGACGAAAGCGCGGACGCCGTCTGTAACCCAACGGCCCAAGCGACAGGTGGGCAATCCACGCGACCGTCGGCTTGACGGAATCTTGGTTGTGGAGGACAACCTCATCAACCAGCAGATCACACGGCGCGGGCTACACGACCGGGGGTTCAGAGTGGACGTTGCCAACCACGGGCTCGAGGCGCTCGAGAAACTAGCAGAGTCAGTTGCGCAGAGGAGGGTGCAGGAGAGGCGAGAAGAGGCGGGCGACGGTGACGTTGCGGTCAAGACGACAACGACGGCAGAGGCAGGAAGCGTGCCCCTGGTCATCAACCTCATCCTGATGGACATTGAGATGCCCATTCAGGACGGATTGACGTGCACGCGACATATTCGTGCGATGGAAAAGGAAGGCAAGTTGTTTTGCGGCGACGACGGGGGCCGGATTCCCATCATCGCGGTCAGCGCCAATGCGCGGCCGGAACAGATGCAGCAGGCGCGCGAGGCAGGCTGCGACGACGTGCTGGTCAAGCCATATCGGATGCCGGAGCTCATTGAGAAGATGCACGTCGTAGTACGGCGGGTACGGGCGTTGAGCTCCGCGGCGGCTGTACGGCAAGGATAGGCAATGGCCCTCATTGGCCGATGTTTTGGATTTAGGTGTGCTGCATGTTACGCCCTCTCTGAGGGCAGGAAAGGGGGGAGGGGTACCGGCGATACGAACATGAGGTTCGGGGTCGGAACGGGGGGGGAAAGCAAGGGAAGAAAGAGCACGGCCAGCAGGCTGATCGCCGCATCACATGTCATGAGGAGGCGAGGTTTGCAGTGCCATTTGCAGTGCAAGGCAAGGCAAGGCAAGGAAGTCAAGGCAAGGAAGGCGAGGCAAGGAAGGTAAGGCAAGGTGGCAAGGCAAGATGATGCTGGAAGAAACAGGCCACAGGCGTTGGGTGAAACGAGTCGGCTGCAGGATACAGCAGCCAGCAATACGAAGCAAAAACCAAGATCCCTCCAAGGCGGTGGTGTTTGATGATACCCACGCGGCAGTGATGTTGAAGCGTCGGCAGGACGGAGGAATAGATAGGTACCCAGGTCAGGGAGGAGGGGGGAACGAGCCGGACGGCCTGCGGACGGATTAATTGCGACGAGATGAGAGGTGGTCCCGGCCTCTCGCGGTGGCCTGAAGCGGGAGGCTCGTTCGTGATGTGCATCACCCCCGGCGGTTGTCTCACCAACATTGCGACCCTGGGAACGCACATGGGCGCAGAGCCGCGCTCGAACGATGTAGGGTGTTTGAAGGTGGTCAGGCAGGGTTCCGATGGCGGGAGGCAGATGCAGTGATGGATCGGAGCAGAGAGGGTACCTGAGGTGCGTGCCCGGGGGGGGGGTGTGAGGTCAGAGACGGAGAAATTCGCCATTGGCTGAGGCGTGGGAAAGTGGCCCGATGAGGAGGTGCCAGGTCGAACGAAGGCTATCGCGATTGGGTTCTGGAAGGGCTCTGGTGCCTCGGGGTGCCAGGTGGGTACCTAGGTGCCTGAGGTTGGTGGGTGCTGCGAACCAGGTGTGCGAGGTACTAAGGACTGGGCTGTACCTCTTTGCCTCTGTAGCGTCTCCCCCCCCCC